>NW_020449019.1:453458-482402 GCF_003343035.1 Apteryx rowi | reverse complement strand
GGCATGCCCCCACAGCCAGGGCCTTCCGCGGACGCTGCTCCATCCAGCCCTCAGGGACGTCCCCGCACCATCCCCGTGGCCCCTCCGCTCTTTCCCTCGCTCCCTCCCCCCGCAGCTCTCACCCACCCACCAGAGAGCCCGGCAGCTTGGGGGTCTCAGGGACGGCCCCCCCCCCCCCGGGCTGTGCCGGGAATTCCCTGCCCCGAAGGGTTGGGGGAGACTCCCCCAGGGGATGCCCTCTGCAGCAGAGGGGATTCCTGCCCCTGGAGCAGGGTGGGGTGGGGGGTGCCAGGGCAGCCCGCCCTCCATGTCACCCAGCTGTGCTCAGCTCCTGACAGGGCCTGGGGGTCCTTGGGAAGGGAGCTGGATCACATCCTCTCTGGCCTGGAGATGGAGCAAGACCTTCCCCAAACGACCACGCATTCACAGCCCTGGATCCCAGTTTCACCAGAGATGCGCTCATTTGGGGGCTGCTGCAGGTGGCATGGGCTCTGGTGACATGCAGGACCCAGGAGTGGGGGTTTATCTTTGCCCAATGTTTTTGGAGCTGGGAGACTGGTGTCTGAGATTCCCTGCACACCTAAAAAACAGACATTAAAATACAGACAAATGGAGTAAGAGAATAGCCGAGGAGACAAAGCCTCCTTTCATGTCCTGACCCCTGCTGTCTCTTTTTAATAAACAAGCGCTCTTTCCCTGCAGTGGTTTCAAAGAGGAGACAATTTAATCTCTGAAAAGTGGCTTATTTGGGTTTATTTTCAAAGCTGATGCTAAAGCATCTCTACTCCTGAAGCCTTGCTGCCCAGATACCATAGTGTGGAAGGGACTTGAGATGCTTAATTAGCAGCAGAGGATTTCATATTTTTTGTTACGCTAGATCCTGCCCTGAACAAGAGCTGCCTGATCCCAGTGGCGGTGGGGGTAACTCAGGGATAGGCTCAGCCTCACCTGTCCCCAGGGGTGCCTGTGCTCCTGCACATGCTCCAGCAGAGATGCACATCACTGCCTGCATTTGGATGGAGACAGAGAGAGACACACAGCCCCCACCCTAGTGGTTTTGCAACCTTGAGGAAATCTCCAGCATCCCCCCAAAGATGACAAGAGCCGGGCTTTTGACTGCATTGGTGAGAGCAGTGGAGCATGGATGGTAGGATGCAGGTTTGCTCTCCATTTAACACATGCAGCCAAAATACCAGAAAAAATGGGAAGGGAGTGGAGCTGCTGCAGCCAGGTGCAATCACCGAGTGCTGCCTTCCCCTTGTGTTGCTTTGGGTCTGCCACCTGGGTCTGAAGCGCATGTGTTGTCCCACCATTGGCATGTGAAGGCACAGCCCTAGTATGCCCATGAAGCTCTCCAGCCATGGAGCAGCCAGGGCTCTGCATGGCTCTGCATGGCCAGTTGGGACACCTGCTTTTCTCTCTTTCTAGGGAGGCTAACAGTTCTCTTAATAACTGAAACCACAGAACTGTGCTGCATTGGATGTTAACAATCGGGTTTGGGGACCATTTCTTGTGTCCAGTTTCTCTTGGTAACTGTGATTCTCTGTCTTTCTTTTTTCTGATGTTTCTGAAAACACTTTTTTCTCCCCTGTTTGGGTCACTATGGTTTAAGGTTCAGAAGGACATTACATAAAGCTATAGGGGCCTCAGATTTGGCTGTACTAAACAGGGCTTTATAGGGCTTTGTCCCTACAATTTTGGTGAACGGCAAAACGAGTGGCAAAATCTTGCTGGGACTGTATATGCTTTGGGGCAGGCACCATGCAGTACCCATATGGGAGATTCCTGGTTTCTGCCCCAAGTGCCCAGGCAGTGAATTTAACTATAATAAAATTGTCATTTGGCTCCTCACTGTCTGTGGAAATCCCGGTGTTGCTGCTCTGAGATGCCAGCCTGCCTTCCCCAGGGACTGCTGCCAGATCTTTAGTCCTTGAGCATGTACAAGGTGAGAGGGAATGCCCTGCATGGAACACATCCAACCACGATGAGCAGGCACTCCTCCCTGCCAGGACTGGCCCCACAGCCTATCTGCTGGCAGGGACAAGCTGAACACCCCCTGCTCTGGAGAGTGG
Source organism: Apteryx rowi (assembly GCF_003343035.1). Classification (NCBI taxonomy): domain Eukaryota; kingdom Metazoa; phylum Chordata; class Aves; order Apterygiformes; family Apterygidae; genus Apteryx; species Apteryx rowi. The sequence continues at coordinate 480,330 of NW_020449019.1, read as the reverse complement.
TGGGTTGCCCTGCTGCCTGCTATGGGCCAGTGACCCTCAGTGTAGCAGGTAGAGCAGAAATTATGGTTGATGAGCGACAATGCAGAAACCAAGGAGCCCTGCCATGACCTCGTGCAGCCTCCCTACTCCTCTGCTTCAGGCAATGACTCTGAAATTTCTTCAAGGCTCCCAGTGTGTTGCATACAGACCCAGAAAGCAGCTCTCCTAGTCCTGCAGACACCTGATGACCAAGAAGCTGTTCTTTTGCAAATAACTGAGGTGATTTGCTGATGTTTTCAAGAGGTGCATGAAAAAAATATATGAAAGAACAGATTAGCCACCTAAGAGAGCAACAGAGATGCTTAATGGAAAGAAGAGAGGATGCGATAGGCAGCCTGGGAAATGCAGATTTGCTGTCAGGTGTTGGATCCACTCCCAGAATGGCCAGCTCCAGACCTACAATGGAAGGAATTTGTGCATGGCAATCCCATGGCAAGGGGAGGAAAACAGCACAAATCCACAGTGTCTGGGAAATAGCACCTTGCAATGTAGCCAGAAAGTGATCATGCAAAGCCATAGAGGAATACAGAGAGACACAGAGAGACAGAGAGACAGAGAGACGGAGAGGGAGCTGGAAGTATTTTCCGCAGAAGAGAGAATGATAGTATTTTGGATTCAGGAAACTGCTTGGAGAAGTAGGGAAATCACCTGGCTTCTCTCCGCTTTTGACACAAATCTCTGTGCAAACACCCTTTCCCCTAATATTTTGTTCAGACGGCAGCACAGATTCTGCCTGAGAGGGAAAGAGATATCCAATGGCATAATTTGATCTGGAGCTCCCCCGCTCCACCTGCACCAAATCAGAAAATGTAGTTTAATGCCCTGGCATTTGGGTTTCTAATCCCTGTCTTCTCCCTGTCTGCAGGTTGAAATCCCAGTGGGACCACAGTGGTTCTACTGCTGAGCTAATTCAGCACAAGATGCCTGTGAGACCTTTGGGGTCAACTTTGAAAAGTGAGGTTTTTCTCTGTCTCCAGGGCATTTTAGAATCCAGAACACTTGGTGTTATAGAAGTGCACTGGTCATGTGTCCTTTTAGCACTATTTTTCCTGCTGTTCACCCTGGCTGTTGTGAGGACAACTAGTCTTCATCTCTAGAGATAGCTGCATTTTTGTTATCATTTGGGAAATGATTTAGGATAAAATCCCTTCCCTGCTGTTGCCTCCCTATAAATGGAAAATCATTCTTTTATGTAGGTCCTTGGGCATTTTTACATAAGAAGTGACTAAGGCAGGGCCCTGGGTGTAGTCACCAACCCAATCTGAACTCTGGTTTTGAGAGATTGAAGCCTAAATAATACTTCAAAAAAAATCTCACTCTTCCATTGCTTCGCTTGACCCTCATTCACAGAATAACTGAGGTTGGCAGGGACCTCAGGAGGGCTCTGGTCCAAACCCCTGCTCAGATAAGGGCCAGCTGGGCAGGTACCTCAGAGCGATGCCCAGCTGAGGTATGACTATCTCCACAGATGCAGATTCCACAACATCTCTGGTCAGCCTGTTCCAGTGTTTGACCATCTTCATGGTGAGAAAATTTTTCCCTCTCTCTAATGGAAATTTCATGTATTCCAGCTTGGGCTTGTTGCCTCTCATCCTTCCACTGTCTGAGAGGAGTCTGGCTCCATCTTCTCTACCCCCTCCCTTCAGGTAGTTGCAGACAGGACCAAGATCTCCTCTTCGCCCACTCTTCCAGGCTGAACAAACCCAGATCTCTCAGCCTCTCCTTGTACCACCTGCCCCAGCCCCCCAGACTCTGCTAGGTGTGCTTCAATCTGTCAGTGTCTTTCTAATGCTGGAAAGCACCAAACTGGACCCAGTAACCAGCTGGGATCTCCAAATGCCAAACAGAGGGAAAGGATCCCTTCCTTCACCCTGTCTGTGGCACTCTGGCCAATTCCATACAGTGGTTGTTATGCTTCTAGCATGAAAATCAGCAAGGAACCAAAGGTCTCCCTTGATTTGCTGTTGTCAAATGGCTGATCCTCATCTGCAAATCATGCTTGAGTTTGGCAGGGGCTTCCAAAAGGACAGCTGGAGGGAGAAGGTCCTATTTCTCCCCCCAGGGATGGAGTGGATGCCATCTCCTGAGGGAATGCCATGGATGTGTAAGGAGACAGCCCAAAGAGTGCAGGGACAGAGCTGAGACCAGGAAGGAGGCAGTGTGGTTTAGCTGATAGGAAGGTGTACAGTTAAGAGACTGATATGTCACTTCAGTGCTGCCACAGATGGGTGATACTGGCTGAGTTGTATCATTTTTAGCGCCTCCCCCCCAAAAAAACTTTGTTTTGCCTGGTGCCATAGGAAGTAATCTGGGCAGGGTCTGTCTCTGTCTCTCAGTTGTACCATGTAACACCATATGTCCTCCTGGCCACGACGCTCTGCACAGCTTTTCAAAGCTTTCTAGAAAATGCTGAAAAGAGCATGCTGGGATCAAGGTCTGTGACTCGATGTAAGTCAGGGACTTGTATGGATTTTATCTGCGCTGAAGGATGGACAAAAAAACTCTTAGGGCCAAAGACAGTTTGACAAATAGTATTTTTTCTCACCCTTTGCTTGTAAATGCATTTTCAGCAGCTCCTACACCTGTTCCTCAGGGTAGGGACTCATCACCATTTCACTGTGTCTGCATCAGCAGCTATCATATCTTTGTGGCCTCTCCTGCTACTCAGTTCTATCTCTAAACAGTTTTCTTGAGCTTCATCACCATGGTTGTTAGCTGAAATCGTCCCTGCTTAGTCTCAAGGCTGACACATATTTTTAGCTTTTCACCCTGTTTAAAGATGGTCAAAACTGTGGCTAATTTAGAATACTTACCAGCTTCCTCTCTTCTGCAAAATTCACTGCATCTCTGAGTAAAGAGGCTCAGTGTCACCAAGCAGAAGCCAGACCTTTGTGCATCAAGCCATGTCAATGCAACTGCTCTTGAAGTTTACCCTTGCAGTTACAGCTGTTTGCTGGTTTTAGTTCCTTGTGGGAAGATAGCCTTGTATGCATACCAAATGGAGTCATTTTAGCCACAGAGGCTCAGGAGACCTTTGCTGGCTGTTTTGGGGTGCAGAGGACTAGGATCTGCTCAAGTTGGACTCTCGCTACTGAAATTCCCTCTGCAGCCTCTGCTCTTCTACCTGCAGCCCAGTTTCACAGTGGCTGTGAGGAGCCAACAATGGGATTTGAGACAGGCTGACCACCAAACAGCCAGCAAACGTAGGACTTGCCCCTACAAACTGCCCACTGCAAAATAGAAATGTTTGTGTCTCTGACCCATCCTCCTTCCCATCTGGGTTTTTATTTCTTCAGTATATCTTTCTTTTTTTCCCATTTGTCAATCAGCAAAGTCAGTTCATTCTGCATTTAGTCACAAGCTGGGATCCCTCATAAAGGACCATAATTTCAGATAACAATTGTTTTATCCCCAGGATGCTTTAATTTCACCAAAGCCCATCTCTCCCCCACCTCCCTGAAGAAAAGACTTACCACATTTGCTACCCTGAAAGGGAGATGGAACATTTGAGCTCAACCCAGGTTCCAGCTTTTGCTGCTAGATAAAACCATCCCAGAGACTTACACATTTGCTTACTAGTTTTAAAGCTTTCCTCAGCAACTGCTGCTCATTAATTTTGCAAAAAGTAATAGTGGGGAAGAGCAGATTTTTGTTGCATGTAACCGTGGGCTGAGGTCAAGGGCCTTCTCTATGTTTATTCAGAAAAATGACTGCAGTTAAACAAGTTTTGAAGTATGATAGTGGCCAAACAGGATTACTGCTTGCCTGCGTGAGAGTCAAAACTTGCTGTGAAATATGTGGAATCCTGATTTTGCATAGGCAAAAATCACTAAATAATTAATGTCCTCTCTCCCCCCATCCTCCAACATGCTCCATGCAAACAGGTTTTTACATAGCTTGTGGAAGTGTCTTGTAGAGCCCTTAGAGAACAGGGCACCAGGTTTGTGCACCATTGGGAGTTACATGGAAGAGACTGCAGAAGACAGGAAAACAGCTTTCATGATATATTTTCTTCTTCTGAACTGGAAGCAGCCAGCTTCTCATCTTTCCCTGGAAGAAAGGGCTACAGACAGGTCATTTACACACCAGAGTCTTCAAATACATCTAGAGGAAACTCAAGGGCACAACAGCACAGGTAGAGGCCTTCTTCCCTCAGACAGCTGCTGTGGGGCCTGTTTTTTCACATGTCCATCTCTTTTAAGTTTGCTGCCACAATTTCCCAGCTATGCCTGCAAAACAAGGTGCTCCTCTGGGCTCTGCTTCACTCCACAAAGGGAGCTCCTGTCATGAAGGGCCCTGCCCAGTGATAAATGCCATGAAGGGCAGTGTACCCAGGACAGAATTCCACCCCCCCTCCCCAGGAACCCCTCAACTCAGGTGAGTGCAAAAGTAGGGAATCTGTAGCCCATAGAGGGTACCAGTATCAGCCACACAGGGCAGGAACTAGCCTTCTGGCAGAATGTACTGGGCTCCTGGCACCAGGGAGACACTGACACAGCCTTATCTGAAATGATAAAGGCAGATGATAAATGATGAACTCAGAAATCCTTTGGAAAAAGCAAAGTCCACAATCTAATTTGGAGATTAAATAAGCAGTACCATGACCAAATAAACCACATCTGGCAGTTCTCCCAGATTGTTAAGGCCTGGGATGGAGATAGACCTCCAATGGCTCCAGCAAGCAGCATGGCTGCAGCAAAAGGAAAACAAGACCCATTTCAGGAATTCACCACCAGCAATGCCGTCATGGTGTTGATGCTTTACTCAGTTCATCCTTGCCCTGCTGCGTTCTCATATCTCCCTTCTATTAACTTTGTCTTCCAGACCACTGCTACTAGGGGAACACAGAACTGAGGGCAGTAGCTGTAGACAGTAATGCTGCCTCTCCCAGAAAGAGACTGTCATGGCTTGGAGGCCTGACCCAGCCATCTTCTCTGCAGAGAACCTTCCCTGAGCTTTGAGTGTACTGTCCTACTGTCTTTCTGCCAGATGCTCAACAGCCCAAGGAAAAAGAAGTTGGGTATATTTACCATCTGGAGACGATCTGGAACTTCTACTAGAGGCATGAAACCCATCCTGAAAAAAACTTTCATCTCTTGGCTGCCACATGGCAACCAAAGGGAGGAAGGCTCTGGAAACATCAAGAGCTAAACAACTTCTCACACATGGCAGAAGAGCTCCCTCCACCCCCTTTATGGTGCATTAATCCAGGGGCAAGAAGAAAAAAAGCCACTCATCTTTGCAGGAAATGTGCTTCCCTCCCCAGGAAACTCATTCTCCTTTTCCACCTACACAGGCAGCAATGATGAATGGAAACAGAATATAAACAATTTAGTCTTTCTTCTTTCCTCCTAACATCCTGATCAGATGTTTTGGTCCATGCCTGAGTTACCAAATGCTGTACATCGATCTTTCTGATCGCATACCTACATGGCCTTGGCTCATAGTGCCTTTCAAGTGCTCTGATTATTAGATACATACATCTGTATCCAAAATATTTATTAGCAGTTCCACCTTCGGGAGAGTTTTGCACCATTCAGGGTGGAGAAGACAGAGGGAAGCTTGTCACTGAAAACCTATTGCTCTGTCATTACTTCTCACCCTGCCTGGGGATTCCTCTTGTGGGACTGGCAGACATGGATGCCAGATGAAAGCTAACAATTACAGAGGTAACATTTACCTTCCTCCAAAAGGATGGTGTTGGTCAGGCACCTCGATGTATCACCAGCAAGATGATGCAGGAGACCATGGGCTTTGCATGGGTGCAAAGGGGCACCCACAGGGGCATTAGGGCTCTGTCCCTGCAGGCACCTTACCGCATGCAAACTGGGGATGGGAAAGGGGCCAGAGGCGGAGAGACGGTCTCCGGCACACTGAGCAAATACACACTCCCTTGATTTCTTTCCTATAAAAGAGCACAAAGAACCATGCACCAGATTCCCCAGGAAAATTGATGACAACGTCATTCTTGCAAATGCCCAAAATGAGAATGAGCCTTTGGCAAAGCTGCAGAGTCTCTCCTGTCCGTGGTTAAGCAAAGTTTCCTCACACAGCTAACCCATCCCAGGCTCTGCTAGGGTGCACCCCTCCGCTGGGTCCAGCTCTCCATGATGGTGTGGCTCCAGGCCAGGCTGGGATACCCACCTCTCTTGGTCAGCCTGGTGCAAGGAGTGCCCCACTCGCAGACACAACTATGCTGCTGCTCCAGACACAACCATACTACTTCTCCAGAGCAGCTCTGTTAACACAGGGAAATCCCCCGCGACTTTCCCCTTCCCCTATAAATAAACCATATGCACAAGCATTTTAATTTTAAATAGTGAAAGCACACCTGAACAGGGGCTCTGGCTTCTATAAAGACATCATAAAGATTCCCCATCCCTCCAAACTGTCCTGTACTGGCAACAACTTCCATACAAACCTGACTGTGCCCACAGCAATGCTCCCCACATGTGTTTTCGGCTCTCTGATACTGCGACCCCCAACCTCCAGGACATCAGTCATCAGGCTCTGGGCAAGCAACTGCTCCATCCCACAGACTCTGCCTCTGGGAATGGATTGTCTGATTTTTCTGCCTCTCTTCCCTCTCTTTGCATTCCCTCCTTAAAACACCGAGTAAATTAAAAAACTCTTTTACAGTTAGGAGAGCACTTCAAATATATCTGTGTACCCGAGGCCTCTGGCAGAGCAGCAACAAAGCTGTGAGTTTTGGCTCCCTTGGCCTGGGAGTGCTCATCTGTAAGAAGGTTGAACCATTGCATTCCCTTGGTTCAGAAAGCATTTGGAAAATTCACCATCAAAGTTAGGATTAAAAATAACACTTCTTAGGTAAAGACTGTATCAATTATGTGTTCCTACATACACATCCTGAGCAGAGTCAGCCCCTGTTTAAAAGAAATATAAAGAAGTATCATGAAGAAAAATGAAGAGAAAAATCTGCAAATTACCATAAAAAGTGCAACAATTAAAGCAGTCAGGTATTGTAAAACAAACCCATGACATCATATATCATTGTAAAGGTACAGAACATGCAGGTCATAAGAGAATCAACAGAATTTTGCCTTTTAGAAAGATAATGCTTTCCTAGAAAGTGAATGCTGCATCTCTAGAGGACATAGATGTAGAACTCAGGAATGTGTGCTGTCACAGGGACAGTCTTTTCTAAGCTTTAGAGCTTTAGCGGATGGCAAGCGCCCTCCAGGTCATCTGTTGCAAGATTGTTTCTAGTAGACTCAAAAACCCATTCAGCCCCTCCTTTGGGAGGTGGTGTTCAAACAACACTTGTTCAGATTTTTGCTGTGAAAGCAGATGAAGCAAATTGGAGAGCTGTGTAACAGCGGGGAACCCTCTCTCCAAAACAGCACCTTGCATTGGCAAGAGAAGCTCTTCATTTACAGCCCCACCAGCTCTGTTTGGCGCATCTCCACCTTCATCCCAGCTTTTCATAAAAAGACACAACTTTTAGGGGTGAGTTCATGCAGATTTTGCTCCACCTGGAACCATCATTTTTGGACTAACAAGCAGTGTATCACAACACTAGTGAAAAACCTTTTACAGCAAGCTCCTGCCAGGGACAATACCACGCATCATCAAAAAATACTGACATAAGAGCAGCCATTGCAGCCAGGCCATAGCACCCGGCATGGGTGGTACCTTCCCATAATACTGTTCTTTAAGCTCATAATGACACCCCAAATTATCTATGGCAACTGCAACTCACAAGGGAGCACAAGCTCTTTGCTACCATATCATCAGCCAAGCGTGATGAGGGAGGTTTCTAATGAATTCAAGGTGACAGTTAACAATCCAGTTAGTGCAGTGGCTTCATGTTATTAATTTCCATATTCTGTTCATCCAGTGCTTCTCCTCCCCTTTTCAACATGCTCTAGAGCTTTGCATTGGCGGTGCACTGCAGAGAGCAGGACGCTGGCTAAGGTATGCAGCAAATGAGCCTTGTGGCCATGAGGCAATGCAGGCAAGTTTAAAACTGTGGGGTAAATGCATTCACTTAATGGCTGACAAAAGCATTTCCATTTAAAACGACAGCTTTTTGCATTGCAAAATACATGTGTCATTAAGGTGAACTGGGCTGCTCAGCCCCTCTGAGTGAGTGCTGCAGGCTGTCTGCAGACTCAGGAAATGTTTCTCCCTCCCACTTTTGCCTGTTTCATGTATTTTGATGTCAAAATACACTGAGTAGATATATACCTGATCACATATGTAGGACCTACAGAGAAGGAGGACTTGAGGTGCCACCCAAATATTAGAGACAGACAAGGTTCCTTGCCTAGATTTGCTCTTGATCTCATGTGTAAATGTTCACTGCTACCATTTAGACAACAGACCTTTTCTGAATGTCTTCTGAGGTCCAGAGGCTCAAATCTGCAGCAATAAGCTAATGCTTATAGGTACTCCATGGCTAGAGAATGCCATCAATATCATAGAAATGGTGATGTGTTTAATTGCCTCAAATAAAAAGGAAAGCAGAGACCAGGAGCTGTGGTGGCAGCATCTAAGCCCCACCCTGAGAAGTGCAGAGACCTTACTGTGAGATTAAACGAGGGTATCACAAACTAGAACAATAGTGTTTTTACTGAGAAGATAATCAAGCCATGGAGGAAATTACATGATGTAAAGCTTAGATTTAAAATAAATATGAAATGAGTTAGTGGATTTAGGACCAGTTCCTCATGGAAAAAGAGTCTCATCACAAAAATCACTTGATGAAACTGGCCTTTTTATTAGCGTTTTCTGCAGAAAGTCACAAGGCCCAAGAAGCTGGTGGAGCCTGACCTCCAGCTTGCTGTCTTGCTCTCTGTGGGGAGGGACAGCAGGGTGGTGAAGGGCTGGGACTAGGAGAGGGGTGGGCTGTGTGCAGCCTACTTCATGAAAAGGGCAGAAATCCCAGGACATGGGACCTGGATGTTCCCATATTGACTCCTTCTCAGCACTCACTTTCCCATGAAGATCCTACGCCCCCAGAGAAGTTAAAGACAACACCCAGGGCAGCAAGTGCTGAATCCAAACAAGAAAAATAACAGCCTGCATGGCTCTGCATGGAAGGAGCAGAGCCGTCCTGCGACAAGAGCTGCCAGACATCAGTCTTCCCCAGCATTCCATGTCCAAATTCTGCTCTTGCAACTTGGCATGCAGTTCAGATGATGCAATGTCAAGGCAGTGGATGTGGGGATGAAGGCTCTGTGTCCAGACAGTTGGTGCAAGCATGTTTGCCCTAGCTTAATTATCCATTGCTTTTGTTTAACTTTGGCTTTTAGTTGGCTTTTTCACTAAGGATCACCCTGGGGTTCTTACTCATGCTAGCGGATGCATTTAAGTGATACCACCTCCCTGTCCACCCACAGACAGGCCCTAGGACTTCTCCCCCAGCTCTGTAAACTCTTGTTTGGCACCACTGTTAGCTCCCCAATTGCATCTTATCTCTGCAGGACAAGTTTCGGTGGAAGACCAGGGTTACTTGTACATCCAGCAAGTCATTGTGCACCCACTTGGGAGAAAGAGCTGTCTCTACCTTAGTCTAGCAAAATGCAGTCTAGAGCCATCTAGGACTAGCTAACCCAATGGCATCAGGCTTTGGGGTATTAAGGTCCCACATACAATATCCCTGCTGTGATCTGCTAACAGCAGAGCTAGAAAGGCTGGATCCTGTCCACCAGGGCATACACTGTGCACCACAGCACTGCCACTGTGCTCACCCAGCACTCCTTGAACCAGTTAAAAAGATACAAATTAAAAAGTAAAAACAATGTTGTTTTTCCTTCTCCTCCTTCTTTCTTTCCCTACTTCTAATCCTGTACTCTGCAGTTTAATCACCCCCTTTACCCAATGAGGTGATGCAAATGATTTCACTCCAAGATGGAGCATTAAAGTCTCACTCTATGCCAAGCTGCAGAGCAAAACTAGGGGCCCAGGAGGCATCTGAGTTCCTGCTTCCCTGGGGAAGCAACAGGTTGAATCAGGCTGCTGAACCCCTTTGATCATCTAAGCCTCAATTTTCAAATTTCAGCTCAATTTTCAGCTCTCTCTCCCCACAAAGTCAGGACCAACAATTTGTATTTCCTCAACCAAAATCCATCATCTGGCTAGTTCTGACATGATGAAAGCTCCTGTGCAAGTCTCTGCTCTCTGTAGAAGCGATGGGATACAGACATCACCACAGGGTACCTGGCACAATGGATGTTGTCACTGCTTGCTCTGTCCCCTCATGAAATCTTGGTAATAAGGGATCACGCACACAAGATTGTTGGGCCAGGGACACAGGGCCTCTGAGGAGAGATGAAAGGAGGTGGTCTCATTTAGTATGGCCAAAAGGATGCTAAGGGCTGAATTAAGGGTGACCTAAAACTACCTGGACGGCAGGTACAAAGACAAAAGGTCCAAACTCTCCTTGGTCAGGGCATATCACAAGGGGCAACAGACATGTACTGCAGCCTGGGATTTTTAGGTTGGACATTTAGAAAAATTTCTTCCCCAGGAGGTGGCTTGGACCTGGGAGAGGGCACAGCATGGGCGGATCTCTAGCCTTGGGGATTAACGAAGCTCGGCCAAATGAGGCTGTTGCCACCCTGATCTAGTGCTGGCAACAGTCATGCGCCAAGCCCACACCGGGACAGGAATGTCCCAGGATTCCCATCCCACCACCCCTTCTAGGACTCTGTGAATCTGGGATAAATGAGCTTTAACCAGGCTGGCAAGGCTATGTCTCAATCCCTCGTTGGTCAAAATGCAATGAAAATGCTTTTACCCAAGGGTTCCCACAAAACAGCATTTAACCCCCAGCTATTCCTTCTGCTATGGGTCACAATTCCACCCTGTGGGGAAGAGGTGGGGAGCCTCAACTCCCACACCCTCTCCAGAGCAGGGATCTTGTGAGGACCTTTTGTCACCCTGCTGGACAGCTGTGCCAGGGGCAGCAGGAGAGCCAGGCTGGAGCAGGAGGTGGCAGAGAGCTGGGACCACGGTGAGCTGTGCCTCCGATCTGGCAGGACCAGTCCCTCATGAGCCAGCCACTGAGCCTCTTGCGAGTGGTTCAGTTCCTTCCCTTTCTGATTTTACCCTGCCCTTCTCTGGCTGGTCACACTTGTGAGCTGACAGTGGCCCTTAAGCCCTGCAAGCAGCCCTGGTTTGTGCAGTAACCAGCAGGGAATGCAACCCTCATGCCAGCCAGCACTGTTGAGGCCACAGTGCCCAACAGATGGAGCGGGTGGCCCTGCCCGGCACCCTCAAACCCAGGAGAGACCAGGGACCGAGGACACATCTGCCTGCCAGAAGGCCATCGCTGGACACCAATGTGCGTCAGGGACAACTGTCCTCCCCGTCCCCACGAGATGGCAGCAGCACCCGTGCTGCTGGCAGCTCTGTCTCAGTCCAGACACATCCCTGTTATCGTTCAGCATTTTCATTAGCTTGGGGATGCCAGGCAGGGGCGGTGTTAAGTACTTCTGAGACCAGCTTTAAAAGTACAGTAGCTGGGGCCTGCTTGCCCTCACCTGGCTGCATGTGGGCTGCCATGGCAAGGTCTACAGCAGGCCACAGTCCAGGCATATGCAAAGGACGTGCTGGCTGCGGTGGGACCTCTCCTGCAAACAGGATTTGGCTCTGGGCTTCTCCAGACCCTCCTGGAGCCCAAGTAAAGGGGGAGCAGGGAGGGGAGAGGGTGAAGTGGTGCAAGAAGGGAACAAAGTGAGATATAAAGACCAAGCAGCTCACAGAAAGGCCCGTTCTTCAGGTCCTTTTCCTGCCTCCTCCTGGGGTACATCTCCCTTTCGGCATCCCAGGGCCCCTTCCTTTTCCAACTCTCAGCACTGGTTTCAGCAAAAAGCCTGGGTGAGTGGCAGGGCAGACAGCTACAGTCACCCCTCTTGGAGCTGTGTCCCATAAGTGTCCCATTGCATTACCTCAAGAGTTAGCCCAGCAAATGCCACCCCCTCTTACTCTGTCCCCCTCCAAGACACACAAGGAATTGCCTAAGAAAAGTGAAGCTATTTCCTAGGTGGTGCTATGCCACAGTGGACCCTGCAGTCTCTTTTATGATGCAGGAAACCAGAACATCAGGAGACTCAGTACCTCTATAGGGGTCTTCCCATAGTACCTTACAAAGAAATATAAAGGGATGTTGCTCCCATGGTAAGGGTCTGGCTTAGGGTCTGAGAGGTTTTAAATTTCACACCTCTTTTGCAAATTCTCAAGACGCTGAGACCAGCTATGGGGCAACATCCCTAAGCAGTTGCTCTACAGCTATCCAATGGAGAGTAAGCATCCTGGGTTTTCAAACCCTAGTCAGGTTCCACCAAGACAGGAAGTAATTGTGCAGGCTCCCAGGGCCAAGACAATGCCCCAGTCAACATCCCAAAAGCAGCTCTGGAGGAGATGATGGCAAACATGAAATAATTAATAAATAAAATGGATTACTTTTAAAAATTGAAGTGACTGTCATTTTCCTGCTACAGTACAACATTTCTTAATGGTTCCCATGGGAAGTAACTTGCAAACCAGGAATGGCAGAGTTCTCCCCAATCCATGCCTGGCTCTCCCTTTTCACAGCACACAACCGGCGCATGATACTTCTGTAGTAAGCACATGAACTGGGCCTCTGCATCTTCTCCAGGCTGGTAGGTATCAAGTCCATCATCTTTTGAATCACAGGCAAGTCTCCTACTCTTAGACAACCCCCTTGTCACAGCCCCTTTTCTTCTGGGTGAAGCTGCAAGTGAGAAGCCAAGTTGAGACTTCTCATCCTCTGTTCCCTGAAATACATGGGCCTTTGAATGGTGGTATTACATCTACCTCCCATCAGTGGTGGCCTCCTCTCATCTCTTGTGGAAGGATGGCAGAGCTGAAGGTTGGCCAATACCTCCATCTATCACTGGGGTCACTGCATGCTTCAAGTCTTCCTTCTCCTTGAAGGACAGCTGTGGCTTCCGCCCGGTGAAGGCACTGGATCACAGTTCAAAGAGTAGCTTTACCACCCCTGCAAAGACGGGCACTGAGGCCCAAAGGGCCTCCACCCAGGCATGGGGCAGGTTCCCTGGCAGGTCCGTTGAAGGACCAGGTGACAGGCATTAGTGTTGCAGTACTTGAGGGATAGCTTCAAACTCTCCTTCTGGAATCCTTGACTCCAGCAAGTCATACTTAGGGCCCACCTCTTCTAATATCCTCCAAAAGGGCTTTGTTTACCATTACAGTTGCTGTGAATAGCCGATAACAAGATGCATTCCTTGTTCTCATGTATGTGATTGCATAACAAGTAGTTTAGAAGTTACAACCTACAAATTTTTTTGGACTGAAGCTCCCACATTCTCTAAACTGTCTACCAGACAGAGGGACATCTGTTTAAATAGGTTTGTTTACAGTCAACCAAGTGTTTATGCCTTGCCAGATCCAACCAGCAGGATGGCAAATTCCTTTCCTGATGACTGCCAAACACCATTAGGGTGAGCTCCACTGGCACTGGGCAGAGTGCTTGCTTGAATCTGTGCTCAGTCCAGAGGGTTGCAGTGAGCCCAGAGGTCAAACTCCACTCAAGGATACAGACTTCTGGAGAGAGGTCGAGCTCAGGTGACACTTCATCTATCCCAGAGAGAGTAAAGACTGAGCACAGGGCTAGCATGAAAGCTGTGACAGCTCCAGGAGCTGTGCAAGTCCTCTTGGAAGGCAGCTTAACCCAAGTCTCCTTGCAAAAGAAACAAAGAAATCCTTGGGCATCCAGATTGAGAGATGTTAAGAGTCACACAGCTGCTTCAGGTCTTGACCCATGATTTCTCTCTTTCTCCCCCTCTGCTCCAGTTAGCAAGAAGGAGCTAGTAACCCCATTGCATTAGTTTGGCATTGCTCCAGGGGCAGAAATGGGTACCTTTCTGCAGGGCTCCAGGCCAGGGACCCCTGGCACCCCAGGGCTCCCCTCTGCTCCAGGGCACAGCCTGGCAAAGAAGCACTGCATGGGGAGAGGCACTTTGCATTGGCCAGTGCCAAGTGAGGAAGCCTCCAGCAAGGCAGCAGGGAGAGAAACTGCAGCCTGGGCATGTGCCTGCAATGGGATAATTGAGTGCTAGGGCTCAAGGCTTAATTGCTCCAAGGAGGCAGTAAGCAGGTACCTTCTCCTCTCTGGAAAGGGAACACCAGGAAAATGAGAGAGATGCTAAGTCCACTCTGCAAGCACGCCTGGGTTCCCAGCTCTGCACTTGTTTGAAGGTCCCTGGCAGTCCCCCTCAGCTGTTCTTCTTCAGCCAGAGCTGCCACACAGCTCATCTGCTCACCTCCACTGATGCCTGAATAGCCAGACTAACTGGCCAGGCCCCTCCAGCTGCTGTCCCCTGTGGCTCTGGGGTAATAAATGATTGCTGTTTTACTTTCTCCTTGCAGCCACTTTGCTGCTTATTCAGCTTTTCCCCTTTGGCAACTCACCCAACCCTGCTCCGCACCCTGCAAAAGCCTTTCCATCCTCCAGCAAGGTCAGAGGCTTTAGTGGCAAGACCTGAGGAAGGTGGAAGGTTCCGCTCTAACCTGAGGAAGGTTGTCCAACCCTAACCTTTCTTCAAGCCACCTCTCCAAAAGGCCTGCAGACACCTACCAGGAGGCAGAGGAAGGTACATGAGATGAAAAGAAGCAACAGACTTGCAGGCACTGCCAGCTCCTTCTGCCCATCCCCCTCCAAACACCATCCTAACCTGGGAAAGCCCCTTCCAGCTCTCCCTGGGGCTCAAATTGAATCTGGCAAGGAAACTTCACAACTGAGTCCTTTCCAGGGCAATATATTCATCTCGCTTGTAATCTCTGTGTCAGAAGAATGACAACTAACTTTCAGGAGAGGCTTCAGAGAGGGCAATCCCCTCCTCCCTGTGGATGTGCACAGCAGCCTCCATCCTCCCCAGGGGAGAGAGGACCTGCTTTCAGGGCAGTTCCCACTCAGCCTCAGCATCACTGCAGCCCTCCGAGGAGCCAGGAATGAAGCATTTCAAAACCAGCTTGAACTACAGCCATTGCACCAGCACTGAGCTAGTGCTGAGGCTGTTTCTGCCCACACCTCCTGCCAAGCCATTCCTAGGCATTGCTCAGTGCCACTGCCCCAGCAGGGGACCTCCTGCCTCCACGCAGCTCTGTCCAGGAATGGCTGGGGCTGGTAACACTCCTGTTCCTGACAGCACCACCTAGGAGCATGAAAAATGCAGTGTCTCATCCCTGCCAGTCACAGTTGGGGCTATTCAGCACCCTGGAGCCTGCAAACCCTCAGCAACAGGGCTTCCCTGCACGAGCATCTGGCCAGCCTCCTGCAAGGTGAGCCAAACATCTCTGCAGCAGCGCCCAGCCATTCACATCACTAATCCTGTAGTGGCCTACAAGCACTAGGTTTCCTGGTCAGAACGTGTGCTGTCTCCTCTCTACCACCAGTCTCACCTCCTGCCTGCCTGGGATTTGCAGATGGGCTGTCCCTTACCAGCCAGAAACGAGATCCCAAGAGCTGAGGTAGGTAACTCAAGAGTGTCTGCAGTGAGATCTTTTGGCCTCCATCCCCTTTTCCTTCTGACCACTGCCACACTGCTTGCCCCAGTGCACACACAGCCATCCTGAGCATCCTTCTACCCTGGCTCTCGCTATGCTGCTGAGGCTGTAGCGGCAGGAGCAAGCTTCACCCTGGTGCCCTGGTTTAGGGATGCCACAGGACCCCTGTGAGCCAGAAAGGGGTCAAAGTGCTATGAACAGCACAGCCATTCAGAAACATGTCCCCAAAGACCCTCACGTTGCAAGAGGACCTGTAGAAATGCCTTTGCATCCTTTCTGCTCTTCCCTGGCTGGGCATCATTGAAAGCTTCCAGGACAATTATTTTCTTGCTTATCTTGGAACTGGGAGGGAGGGAAGATGGCAGTGTTTAAATTCATGATGTGTGCACAGCTCTAATGCCTCTGCTCTCCTCCAGGTGCTGGTTTTACATAGCATCCTTCTAAATTACTGCTTTGGATGCCAGCTATGTATCTATAGAGCTGCATTCACTAGCACATGTATATATGTTCCAAGGATCTAAAAGGCAGGTCCTGAGCTTCTACACTGAGCAGCTTAAGCCACTAGAACAAGTCCTTGAAGTTTTGAACACAGGGAGAACCATTAGCCAGTGCTGACTGTAGTTTACCCCTGCAAGGACTGAGGATGCAAAACCACTGTCAGTAACACCAGGATGTGGATGCAGGGTGCAGGAGACAGCAATTATCTGAATGCAACAAGAGGGACATTCAAACTCAACAGCATCAGTTACACAGAATTCAGTACTGAATCTCAGCATTTGTCTGTTCTGTATATGCTGATTTGCACAGTTAGGGTTTGCTGTTTGTTCTTTGAGTATTGGAGGTTTCCTTTTAGAGCCACATAAATGAAATCCCAGAACTAAGACTTGAGCATCAAGAGTCAGTAACACGTCACGCTGGCAGCAGCCAGTCCATTTAAGAACGCAGGACTTGCCGTGTCCTGTCAGAGTGGGAACAGTCAGGTTAGCATCCTGTCTTGAGATCCTGGTATTTGCTGCCATGTCAATATATCCACAAATGTTTTATTCTAAACAGAATAGCAATGATTTCATCCTCTCTGCAAGGAATTAATTACTTTTTTCAATCCCACTTAGCTGACTCGTGGTATTTGGCTGCAAGCACATGCCATGGGGTTATACTGATGCTTCCTTGTATTTTTTAAGGGTGGGGAGGCTTTTAGGCCCTTGTGGTGTGTTGCCTTTTGTTTCTCACAGCATCCCACCCCACATTCCCAAAGCAATGATGTCTCCTCCAAGGTGACAAGGAACTAGTCCATCTCTGTCCTCTAGCACAAAGAATTGGGCTCCAGCTCAGCATCATAACAGTTCCCAACTGGGCATCCCAGAAAATCTCCAGGTTGATCTGATGCTTCAGATGCTTGCTGGTGCTGGAGGCCAGACCATGACCACATTAGGGAACAACTTCTGAATGTCTGGCTCAGTTCCAGATTATGGCCTAAACAGGGATATTCCCTGCAGCCATTCCTAAGAAAAGACTGCAGGAAACTATGTTCCATCTTCTTTCTATGAAGAGAGACTTCACAGGAAAAGAATTAATAAACATGAAAAGTAATCATGAAATTATCACTTGCTCCCAGGTCCAAGGAGCGACCAACCCTTCCACGATTTTGGGAGGAACCGTGGCCTGAAACTCACCAAAGAGCCTCAGGATGTGGGGGAACCAAAGGGTCCATTTTTAGGGCCTGAGTTTGATACCATAGCAGGTGCTCTGAAAGCCAGATAATCCCTTGTGGATACCACAAAACCACTGGTTACTCTTGAAAGAAAAATATGTATTAAAAGTCAGAGTTTTAAAAGGAAAAAGAAAGCCTTTGAGGCTGCAGTCCTGTCTCACAGCATCTTTAGCATGGTCTCTGCAAGGAGCCTTGTGAAGCTGTGGATCCAGATGCTCCTGAACAATTGTGAAACAATATTTCTGGCTGAACACAGGAGTTCATTTAAAGAAAAAAAAACTTCTCTTTTTAAAAAGAAGTCAAAACATCCTTTTTCAACAAATGAAAGCAAATGAAGTATTTTGATTTTTCATCTCAAAACAGCATTTTGTTTTAAAACTCCCTTCTCATCCTCATAAGTGCTTGGAGTTTCTTTGGCCCTAGATGGGAGTTAATCACACAGCTCCACCAACCCCTTTCTTCGCCCCAGCTTCATGAGTGACCTCGCAGTCTGCCTGCTCTATGGGGACCTAAGGACACATGCAGAGATGATCAGGGCAGACAGGGCTTTCCTTATAGCCACATCCCGGCTCTGTTTTCCTGCAGTACTCTAATAAACCCTGATTGCTCTAAGGGAGTATTTTGG
The DNA here is from genome assembly GCF_003343035.1 of Apteryx rowi. Taxonomy (NCBI): domain Eukaryota; kingdom Metazoa; phylum Chordata; class Aves; order Apterygiformes; family Apterygidae; genus Apteryx; species Apteryx rowi. The sequence continues at coordinate 462,439 of NW_020449019.1, read as the reverse complement.
CTGGTAGTGGTAAAATACTTTGAGAAGAAACATATTGTAGGAGCGATAAACAGGCTGCTGAGAAGGTATGTCTCTAGCAGCACTTTCTGGATAATGACACTAACACTAAGGCCCCAGATGATGGTTTTTATTGACAGTTCTCTTCTACATTTGCTATGAGTACAAGTGCGCCTTTGAAAAGCCAGGAGGGACAGAAAGTGGGGAGGCAGCAGTGCAGTAAAGGGACTCTGCTTTGGACCTCCAAGGGCTCTCACCTCTATTGCTCTACCAGCTCCAGTGCTGCTTCAAGTTGGAAACGTGTCTGCTAGGAGCTGGGAGAGGCAGTTTTTCTGTGTGCCAATGAGAAGCAGCGTGTAGAGACCCCCTAGCTTGATGAGAGGGACTGAATCTTGAATTGGAAACGTCCCACAGGTTGGGAGGTGATAGGGCCTGGAGAGTGCCAATGAAGGAAACCACAAACTGTCACTGTAATGATGCTACCTGGAGCATTTACTAGAAGAGCCACAAGGGGTCAACAGGAAAAACTTGGCAATATTTCAATGTTCCTGGTGGATGTGGCAGAGCAGAGTGGGGAGCTTGGCTGTAGCAAGCCACAAGGTGCAAAGGTGCTTCCCTCATGCTTCCCTGGCCATGATGAATCACAGCAGCTTGGAACAGGAGCTGTGGCAGAGCCATGCAGCTCCCTAGTGCAGTTGTCTCAAAGCCTCCAGCAAGTTCAGAGATGAAGAGCCTGAAGAAGTGGTTTTAGCAATTAAGCTATGGGTTGCCTTAACAGAACCCTGCACACAGGGCAAAGAAAGGAAGGGATTCAAATAACTCATCTTATGGCCTGGCAGCAAGCTGCCAAAGAGTGATGAAAGCCTCAACAGGCAGTGCAGGCCAACAGCAGATCGTGGTTAAATCAGGGAGATGTCTCCACAGAGCAGCCTTCCAACAAATTCACCTCACACAGGTAGGAGGTTGAAAGACAAGCTCAATTGCAAGCTGTTAGCATGAAACAAAGTGTATCATCTTGACATCCCTAGTTGCCCTGGCCTAGTAGCAGAACAGGGGCTTGAGGACATGCATTGACTCCAGCAAACTTCTTCCACTCACAGTTCAACTTGATTCCCTAAGTTCTTGCCAAGCTGACACTGCAGAGAGAAAATCAGGAGGAAAGAAATCCCAAAAGGCAAGTAGCTTTGAGCTGTCATCTGCGTGGCATCTGATTAAAGTGGTGAGAAATTTTCAGACTGAGATGAAGGATTTGTGAAGCTCTCAGAAGGTTGTCTGAACACTGCAGAATGCCATTTGGACCCAGGAATGTGCCAAGGACATTTCAAAGGATTGTAAAAGATCCAGTCCATGACTTAGGAACTCTTAACATCCTTACACGCTTGTTAAGGAAACAAAGTTTAAAATAGTCAGAAAGAGTTGTCAACCTGCAAGAGGTTGCAAAGAGTCAGCAGTAAGGGGCTGGAGTCTTAACCTCAGAAACCAGATGTCATGAAAGACCAGAAACTTCCCCCTAATCTGGAAGAGGTACAGCGGTTTGTCTGGACTGAGGTACACTCAAACACGTAGATGTCTCTAAAGCAAAGACTACGCTCCATGCTGTGCAGAGATCACTGCTTTCTGACACTTCATTTCCCTGTGGGAACCTACAATGCCTGGATTACTCTTCAACACATTAGTGACACCATTAGGTGTGATCCAGCAGCTTTTGGAGACTGCAAATTAATGGTAGGATAAATCAGGTATTCATCTACAGAAACAGGGTGCATTCCTATTGTGTAGGCCTATGCCTGGGCTGGGAAAGAGCCGCAGACAATATCTGGAAGTGTTTTTTCACAGCATGCTCTCCAAAACCTGCATGAGGGGATGGATTCACAGCTCACCAACCCCAACATGTCCACTGCTCGCCATAAACCCAGCTGGACTGGGTCAGCACGGTTGGCCTCAGTTCTGCACACATCAGCCAGGCAGGATGAGAATAACAGGAATCTTACAGAGAAAAGCATGGGAGTGCCTTCATCCTAACAAAAGCACCGGCCACTTGGGGCACCAAGAGCCAGAGCCAGGTGTCCAACAGCCTTTCCTCCTGGGCCCAGCTAGGGACTGAACGCTTTCCCAGCAAATGCTACAGGTATGTGAAGAAAGAAGCAAATGGATCACAGCACTTCAGCTGCATGCAATCAAGTGAGCTGAATACTGAAAGGCAGACCATTGGAAAGTGGGGTGAATATACCCCCAGTTCATCTCAGGATACGTTTGCTGCTGTCAAACAAGGGCACAATCACATTTAAGGGTTGCACAATCCTTGCTAACAATTGTACATGATACTGGGCCTTACTTCTTTCTCATCCTTAGGAGACAAGGAGCAGTGAGCACTGGTTTCATAAATCTTAGTCACCAAAAAACAGGAAGACTGGAATTTGATGCCCATTTGTTGTCAGTTTTCAACAGAACAGCAGCCAGCCCTTTGATCCCCATTACTGGATTATCTGAGGACTCTGGGGAGCCATGCTTCCTTCTAACTTAGTTGGGAACCAAGAACTGGCAAGGGTCCTACATCTCCACAGGTGATGACACCATAGAGTCCTCCAAGGTCAGAAAGAGAAAGAGCCAATGAGCTGGAAGACAGCTTGCTGAGAAAAACGTAACGGGGACTTACATGCCAGTTGAGGGAGAAGAGAAAGCATGCTGCATAATTGGAACAAGCCATCACGAAAACAATCCCAAACTTAATTCACTTGAATAAGACTTCATGCGGTGCTTAAAAGAATTAGCACTTTATCTTTGCAGAAACAAGAAGCAAGAACGCATTCTGCCATTGTGCAGTCACTGATTCACTTTTTTTTTCTTTTTTTGATGAGTGAGCAACAGAGACATTTTTATAGCTCACCATGGGAACTGCAGCTGTGGACAAGGAATCACTGGTATAGCCTCAGGACTTCAGTACCTCAGTCTTCCTAGATAGACATAAACACACAAACACTGTACCCAGGGATCAGCCTGGATCCAGAGGTGCCCAGTAACCCACACTGGAATGCTTGGAAGTCAGATTCCTTTGCAGGGTGTCATCGAGGGCAGAGTGTCCCCACAGCACACAGACGAGGCAAATACTGCCTTCCAACAGGACCCACCATCACGGTGTTCACCTGAAACAGATCATCAAGGGTACCATAGTGACTTTTTTTGAGAGAAGCAGTTACAACTGGAGGGCTGTAGTTAAATGTGGCCAAACTTTTCCATTGTTATTTTTCAGTTACTTGATGTTCTGAAAGATATTTAGAAAAATGACTTTAGCTGTCCTGTGCCAAACTGGGTGAGGGTAAAAAAAAAAATTGGCAGACATGTTCTTCATTCAGTATGTAGTTTGGATGTCATCCAGTGACCAACACAGGAGTTTTGACTGCTTTGGGAGACTAAAAACCATTCACAAATAATTTGATTTAGGGTCATTGGGATTTCTTTTTATAAATAATTTTCATTGAGAAGTATTTTTTTTAATTAGGATCGATAGACCTAATAGCAACTGTATTGTGTGCACAGTTCATCGTTCCTCTCTTCGTAAATGACTTACATATGTGGTGTGCTAGTTCCTTGTTCACTGTACACGATGGAGTTTGTTCATGAGGCAATGAATGTCTCACAAACAGTGGAAAAGTGATGCTTAAATCTTCTTTCAAAAGGCATGTTCTGAAGAGGATCCACAGAGAAAGCAAAGGAAGTTTTCACCATTTTATGACACACTCCAGTTTGGGGGGCTAGTCTAAGCCCTTACAAAACTTCAGACATCCCCATGTTGGTATAATTGATTTATAATTGCTCTGGCTCCAAGAGAAATACTCTGGTCACTGTATAAACCAGAATATGCTGCCTTTTCCATTGTGGGAGTGCTGAACAAGGATTGTACCAAGGCATACCTTTGCAAGAGCAACTGGATGCCCATGAGAGTAAAGCTTTGTTCAATGGCAAGCCTAAACTCAATTGCCTCCTAATCCATTGGATAGCCCAGCTAGCCTGAACAGACCTGGAAAGACTGCAGGAAAATTAAGACAACGGATGGGAGAAGAATGGCTCCATGGCTCAAAATGCATGTTTCTTGGCAACATCCTATGTAGGACAGTCTCTTCTTTGGCTTGCACAATAACAATTGCATCTCAGCCACTTTTGTTACTAATCTTATCTGTTGTTTGAATGGCTCTTAAGATTCCCTCCTGTGATTATAAATGTTAGTACAAGTTCTTGGAACCAGCAGAGTTGTTTTGTAGTTGAATGACAGGCTTGGACTCTGAACTTCAAGATGTTCAATGCAATAACCAGATATGCTCTTAAAGCTCTCTGAATGGGAATCTGAAACAAAAGTCCCATCGATCTTAAGTCTCAAATCACAGCTATGACTCTGAAAAGCCTCTTCTCTGTCTTTCAGAGGAACTGAAAATGGTGCAATAAAGGACTAGTACAACAGTCAAAGAAGGGAGAATGTATCTTACAGGAGGAAAGTACCAAAAGTTCCTCTTACTTAGACTACCAAAACAAAGGGGAATACAATTGCTACCTGCTAGACAAGTAGAGGGGAGAAATGTGAAAAAGTCATGAAAGCTCAAAGATGAAAGTCACACAGGAATCAATAGCTGTAAAGAAGCCATTGATATATTCGGGGTGCAGATGAAAAGATTCATGTGCTTCAGAGCAAAGAGGTCTGTGAAGGTTTTCAGTAAAACCAAGAGAAGAAGCCCCAAGTGGAGCTTGGTAAGCATATGGGACATACTGATATGATTTCAAAAACAAGGGACTCCAGAGTGTGACCCAGGAGGTCTCTACAGGACCCCTATCCAGTCTTTGGCCATGTTATTTTTAATACCTAGACAAGGTACTAAAAGATTCCCTTGGCTTCTGCCATTTGCCTGTCATTCACCTTTTATGCCTCACTCCATTCAAACAGTCAGCTTGTGCATTGCACTGTTTTGCATGAGCCATGTTACCTCATTTTAGCGCTGTGCAGACCAGTCGCAGGTCTCCAAGGCACAGCCATGACTGGCTGGCCATGAGACTCAGAAGTGAAACACTGGCATATCAGAGCTCCCATTGAAAAGGGGGATGTATCAGGAAGAATAACTGCATTTTTGCTTTGCTCTGTTTGTTTATTTAAATAAACAAGTGCCTGTATTCAAGCCAAATTCAAGCTCAAAACCAGAGTATTTGGATAGTTGCTGTGACTAGCAACAGAATGATGCTGGGCAAATAGTCAGGGTCACCAACACCTTCCCGCCAGGAAGGAAATGTCAGCAGGTCGCATTGATGGGCTCAAGAGTATACACTGAGGGTACACCTACTCTGAAATTAAAGAGGAAGAATAACCTCTGTTGCTGGCTGCATTTCAACAGCATCATTAACACAAGCAATTCTCATGCCACCACAATCAGAGAAAGACCTCTCATGTGTTTCCTAGGTGTCAGGTTTTCACCTGATGAATTTCATCAGTGGTTATATATTTACCAACTTTCCTGCATGAATAAACTAGCGTTTAAAACACCATAAGGATACCTGCTGGCATTAGCAAGAGGGCCTCGTGGTTAGGCCTCAGTTACGGTTGTTTAATATTATTCATTTTAAGGAAAAATGAGCTAATCAGGAGAGAGGGATTGCCACAGTACCAGCCTTCAGCCTGCTACAGAGGAAGTGGCATGCAATGAAGGCCTCTCTGTGGTACTCCTTGCTTGCCAACACGCAGCTTCCTCTCTAATGATCCACTAGGAAAGACCTCATGGTCAGGCTGGTGGCTATGTTGGCTACCTGGAGCATCCTCAGAAGGAAACAGGCTTTCATACAATGACCAAGGTAGCATTACTGTCTCTGAGCAGTCTTTTGGGAAAGCAAACATAGCATCTGAGTAACATCGCATGTCTACAGCATTCAAGGTATTTCTGTAAGCCTGCAAACAGCTTCTGACAGTTTGCAAACCGCACCTCACAGCAGCTGAGTAATGTAATTTCTGTATTAAGAGGAATTTGTTTTCCTTTTTTGGTAATAGTACTAATAACTCTTGGTAATAGCACCAATAACTAAGTCCTAATAACTAATAACTTAGTACTAATAACTAAGCCCTTCATGACAACTACGGGGTGGATTAGGGGTTCTTTCACTGATGGAAAACATCTGAGAGATGCAGCTGTCTTAGCAATTGAATCCTTTTCCCCCAGAGGAGTGCATACCCCATTTCCTACAGCATAGAGCACATCCTGGGGGCTACCATGAAATCTGCCCTGGAGGCAACCGAGTTGCACATCAGCTTGCAGTTTCCTTTGAATCCTTGAGGGAGCATTGACATGCTCCACCCAGCACTTGCTGACCTGGAAGCCGCAGGCAGGCAGGCAGGGACTGGAATTTTAGCCAAACCCAGCCTGCCAGGTTGCTTCCAGGCCCACACAGAACAGCCCAAGCAGGACCAGGAAAAACATCCTTACTTGCATTCACGCTCGCTTTCGATTCAGGGTTCGGTTCTGCCTGTGTTAGCAACGACTGTAAGTGAAGGGATCTCCAGCAAAAGGAAATCAGAAGGCAGAAATTTTACTAAAGAGCAAGCAAGCCACCTGCGAGGGGATGCTCAGAGGAAAGCTGACCCGCCCGCTGCCGGGGCTGTGCGGGCCCGCGGAGCTCCGCCAGCCCACAGCAGCTCCCTCCCACGGGCCCGCCCCGGAGGCCCCCGCCGCCGGGAAGCGACCCGCGGCGGCCCCCGACGGCAGCCGGCGCCGCTCCCCGCCGACACCGCCGCCCTCCGCGCCCCGGGAGTGCGGCCGGCGGGGGGGCCCGCCACCCAGCTCCTCGCTCCGGCCGCCACGTACCTGCTCCCTCCCGGAGGCCCGGCGCTCCCGGGACCCGCCGAGGCCGAGGCCCGCTTGCCGCGGAGCCGCGTGCCCTCCCGGCGGGTGCCGGCGCACCGGCAGGAGCGGTTCGCCTTGGCTCGGCTCGGCCCGGCCCGGCTCCGCACCGCTCCGGCGGGGGCGGGAAGGGGGCGGAGGCGCCGTGACGGCGGCGGTGCCGAATACGGAGCGCCGCGTACGTCCCCACGCCCGCTGCCACGACGCGCCGCCGCCGCCAGCGGAGCGGAGCGGCGGGGCCCACCCCCCCCGCGCCGTTTCCCCCCGCCCCCCGCGGAGAGCAGGGGCAGGGGCGGGTATCGCGGCGGGAGCCCCCGAACCGCCGCCGGGGTAAGCACGCACCGCCCCCGGCACGGCACGGCACGGCCCGGCACGGCACGGGCGCGCTGCCCGGCTGTGTGGCGGCCACCCTCGGTGCCCTGCAGCGGCGGCCTCCCCCCGCCCCGGCGCCCCTCCATCTATTTATTTATTGATTGATTTAGTAGCCCTAAATAAATGTATATTCCCCTCCTCCCCGCCACTCCAGGCGTCCCGCGTGTTCCGTGCCCGGGAAGCTGAGGGGTCCCCTGCTCCCTAGCCGGGTGCCCCGGTACAGTGTACCGTGCAGTGCGCCGCAGCCAGGCTATCTCAGCGGCCGCTCGTTGCACCGCGGCTGAGGAGGGGAACGGGACCGGCCGACGTCGCTCCCCCTCCGGTCGCCTGCATGGCTTCTTCCCGGCGACAGGCGTCCGCTGGGCCGTGCGGCTCCCCGCGAGTCCCCTGCGGAGCCCGACGGCTCTGCCCGGCCTGGCCCGGAGCTCGAGGCCGGGCCTGACGGCGGGGCGGCATCGAGCCCCTCCGTCGGGCAGCTCTGCGCAGCCCCGCGAGTGGGGTCCCGCCCCGTCGGGCCGGGCTCTGCGAGGAGCGGCTGACGAGGTGAAGTAGCGGCTCCACTGGGTAGCGGCTCCGCTGAAAAACCGGCCCCGTTCTCCGGTGTTCCCGGGCGCCGGGCCCGGGGTGGGCTGGAAAGGGGAAGCCGTGGTGCTGAAATACCCGTCCGGTGCGGCCCGGCCGCCCGGCGCTGGGCCAGCGCCGAGATTTTGTTTTCGCCGTTTTCCGTGCCCGGCAGGGCTCGGCGACGGCCGGTCCTGAGTGTCCCAGTGCCTCCGCGACCGCTGGAGTAATTGCCCCGTCCTCCTGCCGGGCCTGAGGCGGACGCTGCCTCCCGCCGGACCGCCTCGAAGGGTCAGGGTTGACCCGCGGCCCCGCAAACCCTCCCACAGGTCGCCACGCCAAAACCGGCTCTCGCTCCCCGGAGTCACTGCAAACCTCGGCCTTACCGAGGGAGCGACGGGCCCGGCGGGCCGCATACAGCCGTGCCACGCCGGTAACGGAGCTGCGGAGGCCGCGGCTCCCCCCCCGAGCTGGGGGGAATGAGGGAGCCCCGGGACCCTGCCCGGCAGCCCGGCCCCGGGAGCTGCACCGGGTCCGCCGCTCGCCAAAGCGCCGCTCGTGCCGAACCACCGGGCCCCACCAGCCACGTCGCGAGGGCAGGTTCAGGAGCCGTGGTGGCGAGACAACGAATTCCCGTGGGGAAAACACGGAGCATCTCGCGTGTAGCCGGCAGGAGCCGCGCGGCGGGGAGGGCAACCTGCCCCGATGGGGCTCTGTGCCGTGGCCCAGCCTGCTGGCCCGGGAGCCCGGAGGGAGGGCTGCCCCGTCAGGTTCGGGGTGCTGGAGGGACCCTCTCGGTCCTCCGGTCCCGGGGAGGGGTGCCCGGGCGATTCCCTCCAGCTGGGCCCGTCCTTTCGATGGCTTTCAAAAAAGACCCCTGCAGCTGCGCGAAGAGCCGAAAAACGGTGGGGGGGGGTTTCGTTGGAAAATAAACAGGAGGCAGTACCGGGGCCGGGAGCGGGCCCCGGCGGCGGGCCATCCCGGGCAACCACCGGGAACAGCCGTGCCCGGCCGCTCCGTCCCACTTGGGGAGGCTGCCGACAGGGCTCTCCTTCGGTGTCCGGAGCCGACAGCTGAAATGTTCCGCCGAAGCCATGGGAGCGGCTGGTGCGGCAGAGCTCTCCGTCGCCCGGAGGCCCCGAGAACTTGTGACGTGCGGCCGGGAGGCGCCGGGCAGCGCCG